>NC_141382.1:13780921-13825702 GCF_017979445.1 Akebia trifoliata | reverse complement strand
GAGTATGATCTCCTTACCGTAGAGATCATCCTCATCAAAAATCAGCCCATTCCAAAACCTCTCACCCATGTTTTGAAAAATGTTTTGCCAAAATGTTTGTTGTTGAACGGGACCTTATATATATATATATATAGGGTCCCGTTCAGCACCCTAAGTTTTACCACACACTTTAACAAACGCGCTTTGTCCTACATGGGTTAGAAGTTTCGGAATGAGCTGATTTTTTGTGAGGATGATCTCTATGGTGAGGAGATCATCCTCACCAAAACTCAGCTCATTCCAAAACTTCTAACCCCATCAAAATTGATTTACAAAAAATGGACGGTCACGATTTTTCAACGTGTAAACATGGGGCTAAACATCTCGGAATGGGCTGATTTTTGGGGAGGATGATCTTCTAATCATAGAGATCATCCTCACCAAAAATCAGCCCATTCAAAAACTTCTAACCCACATTTCCCATATATATATATATATATTATATATATATATATATATAATATATATGGGAAATGTTCAGCACCCTAAGTTTTACCACACACTTTAACAAACGTTTTTTGTCCTACATGGGTTAGAAGTTTTGGAATGGGCTGATTTTTGGTGAGGATGATCTCTATGATTAGAAGATCATCCTCCCCAAAAATCAGCCCATTCCGAGATGTTTAGCCCCATGTTTACACGTTGAAAAATCGTGGACCGTCCATTTTTTGTAAATCAATTTTGATGGGGTTAGAAGTTTTGGAATGAGCTGATTTTTGGTGAGGATGATCTCCTCACCATAGAGATCATCCTCACCAAAAATCAGCTCATTCTGAAACTTCTAACCCATGTAAGACAAAACGCGTTTGTTAAAGTGTGTGGTAAAACTTAGGGTGCCGAACGGGACCCTATATATATATATATATATGGGTCCCTATCCGTGGCTAACAGTTTGGCAAACATTTTGGCAAACACTTTTTCAAAACATGGGTTAGAGGTCTTGGAATGGCCTGATTTTTGGTGAGGATGATCTCTACGGTGAGGAGATCATCCTCACCAAAAATCAGCTCATTCCAAAACTTCTAGCCCCATTTTACGAGTTGAAAAATCGTGAACCGTCCATTTTTTATAAACCATTTTTGATGAGGTTAGAAGTTTTGGAATGGGCTGATTTTTGGTGATGATGATCTCCTCACCATAGAGATCATCCTCACCAAAAATCAGCCCATTCCAAGACCTCTAACCCATGTTTTGAAAAATGTGTTTGCCAAAATGTTTGCCAAACTGTTGGCCATTGAACGCTACTCTATATATATATAGAGGGGAGCGTTCGCTGGCTAACTTTTTGGCAAACGGATTGGCAAACATTTTGGGTGCGTTGGATCTAACGACATCGAATGGACGTGATTTAATCTCACACGTTATAATACAAATATACATATTTACAGCGTCATCCCTTAACAATTGTTTATTTCGTGCTTCCTCCCTCTCCTCTTTAAACCAGAGAGTACATAACTCTCTGTTCTCTTTCTCTCTTCAAACTCTCTCACTCGCTCTCACCCTCTCTCTCACTCTTGCCCTCTCTTTCACTTGCTCTCGCTCTCGCTATCATCATTCTCTCTCGCTCGCTCTCTCTCTCTCTCTCTCTCACTCTCTCACTCACTCACGCTGAAACCCTCGCACTGAAACCCTCTCTCTCGCTCTTTCATTCTCTCTCGCACAAACACGAACACGAACGGGACCCTCCCACTATCGTTCCAGCCATGATGACAAAGAAAATGGAAACCTGGAGAGTGGCAGCTTGTAACAATCGATAAACAAAGGGGTTTGGTTGATGAGGGCTTTAAATTGTTCGAGAAATTGATGCCCAAGAGGCTCTTAAAGATGTCACAGCTTGAGAGGCCAAGAAGAATATCATAAGCTGAAGGTGTATAGTGTTTTTTTATTTTATTTTATTTACTTAATCTTAGAAATATTAATTTTATTAAATCTCATGTAGATGTGAAATTGTGAAGTTTGCATGTTTTCCTACTCCACTTGATTCTTTGTTATCTTTGTTACTTAATCTTAGAAATATTAAATTGATTGAATCTCATGTAGATGTGAAATTGTGAAGTTTGCATGTTATCCTTGTTCTTTAACTCTGATTCAGTTTGAAAAATTACAAAAGAAAATTTTGATGAGTTGGAAATTGGATATATTTTAGGTTCAATGCATAAAAAATGCTGGAATTGATTAGAGGGAAGAGACTGGTTTTTGTTGGTGATTCAATTAACATGGACCAATGGGAATCCATATTGTGTTTATTGAGAGGACCCATCAAGGATCCGAAGTGCATTTCTGAGTCCCATGGTCGAAGGATCACTAAAGAGAAGGGAAATTACAGTTTCAAATTGTGGTAGTTCTGTGAAAACTTGTTCATTTCTTAATCGTATTTTGGATCTGCACAAATATTTGATTCTCGAGGGGTTTTTTGCAGGACTTTAAGTGTACAGTTGAATACGATGCCACTCATTTCTTAGTTCACGAGAGTAAGGCAATATTAAGACAGAAGCAAGTACCAACTCTGAGAATTGACACCATTGATAGGAGCACTTCGAGATGGAAAGGAGCTGATATTCTTGTTTTCAACATTGCACATTGGTGGTTTCATTACAAAACAAAAGCTGGGTGAGTATCGTTCTTGAACCATTCTACGTAAAAGCTTCTCTAGTACACTATTTTTCTCATGTACATTCTTGTTTGAAGCTTTGTAGAAGCAAAATGATTCAATCAAACTAAGCTTCTTCAAAGCAATTCCATGAATCTTAGTCAATTTAGTAAATTTAATGTTGAAGCTAAAATGGGTTTGGTTTACATTAGATGTTTAAATAATGTTCCTCCAACTTAGACTTTCAATCCTTGCATACTTAGAAAATATATAGGTTTTGAATGGTGTATTGTATTACATTTCGATGTATTACATTTTTATCTGTCCAATCAGACTAGCCCCAAAGTAAAAGATATCCCATACTTTAACATGCTTTGTATTACTAGAGAGGATGGACTAAAATGCTTTAATTTTGGCCTCTTACATGGTTAGGATTTCTACTCAACCCACCTTTTATGCGCCATCTATGAATGAGCTCGAGGAAGCATTGAAGCTCTTACAAAAGGCAATGAAATTGTTGGAAGACACATCGGGGCCAGCGACGCACGATTGTAGGGATAGAAGTACTGATGGGTGTGATGCTTTACATGGTTGGATGATATGGAGAGGCTCGGAGCTCTTTTGAGAGTGTTGTAGCAAAGCTTAGAGCCATTGGAGAGAGGAAATCAGCATTCTTTGGGGTTGTACTGAATCAGATGGGATTGGCTTGTGTACAAGTGTACAAGATTGATGAGGCTGTTGAGTTGTTTGAAGAAGCAAGGGGGGTACTAGAGCAGGAGTGTGGAACATGTCATCTAGATCAAATGTTTGCAATTGTATGAAGTCTTGTGCTCTTTTGGCCATTGCATGAGTAAAACATGCCTTATGTATTGAACAAGAATTGTAAATGAGACATATTGTATGTACAGGCAACTCTTTTTGTATATTGAATCATTTGTAATGTTTTTTCAGGTACCTACTGAATCAAATAAAAATGTTCAACATGAACTTACGAATTCAATCTGTCAATTTTTTTTTTTTTTTTTTTTTTTTGAGTTCTTGAATCCAAAATCGTCTCTCTAGAGGTTGTGAAGTGCTGCTGCAACCCATACCATACGCCTGGTTCTACTAGATATCTAGCAATTTCATCACCACTTTTAGTATTAAGAAATCATCTCATTCTAAGTGTAGAGCTAGCATACCATGGGAATCTTATTTCTGCTAGGATGAATTGATTTTACTTAAATGTTCTTATGGTGTTGCTTCATTTTGACTTCTTTGCTATTGCATCATGGTGTTTCCTTTTATTAGTATTTTTCGTATTAAGTCTTCTTTTATATCGCTATTTTATTATATGAAGATAAGATGTTGTTCTTATATACAGTTGAAGTTATCGAGTTTCCAAGATACTTCAGGGCCATGTGAGAGTATCGTCAAATAGAAACCCATTTTAGGACTTTCTATATAGAAAAAGGTGTGTCATAACTTTTCACTTTCTGAAATCTAATGTTCTAGAGCCAACCACCTTTCCAGCATTGTGCCCTTTGATTTCTTTCTAGATTTTATTGACGAATTTTCCTCAATTTGTTCATATCCTTATTTATAATAAAGCGCAAATTAGAAGTGACCCTACTTAAATAGCTTAACCAAGCCTAGTATACTCAAACATGGCTACAACAAGCATGTAAAATCATTTTTTATGGGTATTATCATACCATAGAGTTGGTCTTTTGATGAAGTAGATTTTACTAAAGTTATCAAAGTGTATGCATAATTCTTGGATACTGCTTTGCTAGCATGTGGATAGGAATAAATTGCATATGGTGAATAATTTTGTGACTATGCAAGCAACCACATTAAATGGATTACCTAAAATCCAGGTTCACATCATGAGTACTTGGGAATTCTACATTGTTGGAATCATTTAAATAGTGGCTCTCAATCTACTTGATCAAGCATGCATCTATGATTGTCTATTAGCGGACCCTCTTGTGGGTCACTACCAATATTTTCATTAATCCATCAAAAACTAAATGCCTTTTATTACAAGAGGAAGAATCATCTATCACAAGACTCAGTTTGTCTATGGTGCTTGGGGAATGAAACATGAAGACTCCTTTCCTATAATAATATAAGCAAAATACTAAGCTTATTACTTAAGTTATAAAGCTTACATTTGCAACTATCACTACTACTTCAAAAGCCAAACCTCCATTAAATTCTTCAAAACCAAGCTATCCAATAGAGAGCACTAAAATGACCAAGAACCATAGCAAAACCCATTTAAACACCCATCACACCTGTAACCTATGCAATGATAAATAAATGAAGAATATCTTGAGAAGAGGGATATCAACACCAACAAGCATAGAACTGGAAATAAGTGAAATTATATACATTTTCACTTGGAATAAAACTAGAAATAAATAATGATTATATATATTTCATGAACATTCCATGTATCAATAAATAAAGTCTAAAGCTCAAACTAACATTTATATTACATTCCAATTCAAAAGCCTCAAGAATCTCAAAATCTGAAGTTCAAATAATTGTTTACACGTCAACTAAAAAACAAAGTACATTCATTCCCATGCATCCCCCAACCTACTTCTAAACAAGAGAAAAAAAGACCACATACTCTGAACTCCAATGCTGAAAATTTTTATCAAGATTAGCAAACCAAGTGGAGCTACTGGTGGATTAGTTTGCAAAGTTGCCAAATCAACATCTTCCCCCATTGATGCTTTTGAGCACCACTTCGTACATTATTGTGCTAAGAAAATGGATCGATCACCACTATCACAATCACATGCTCCTGTTGTAACTTAATTCTCATTTCACAAATTGTAAAGTAACAGATCACCACACCCTTGGCAATATACATAGCAGATCACCACACCCTTGGCAATATACATAGCAAAGATATTCAAACTAAACGATATTCAAACTAATAGAATCCACAATATACATTGCAAAGATATTCAAACCAATAGAATCCATAAAGTTTATATCTGCCTTAGCTTTACAAATAATTTTAGCACCAAAATTAAGAATGCTCTTCAAAAGCATCCTCATCTTGAACAGTTACTGAACACACATGAAGATTTCTCATCCTATGGATCATGGCTAACCGAACCATCATCATCGTCTTCTACACAAGTCTCTCCACTAGTATGTCTAGAAAAATTGTCTTCTTTAGTTGAATTGTTTCTGCACTATCAATGGTATCAATGGTATCGCTGCTCTCCACAAGCAAGATGATTGTTTCTGCAATTAAGCTTTCCACATAGATCTGCATTTGAAACAACAGAGAAAAAAAATGATCTTAAAAGGGCTCAGTTAGGTAAATTTAAACTTAATTTCGAAAGTTCTATAACCAAAACAACATGATCATCAAAATAGGTAAATTTAAACTTCATTTATTACAAGAACATTCATAACAAAGAAGAATTGGAGACCACAATTGAGGGAAAACAGTCATCAAAAGACAACATTCATTGGCTCATCAAAGGTGGAAATTTCCATGTTTTCTGTTTTTTGAATACTAATAACTTCCCTACGCTTGCCTACGCAAGAAGGGATTCCAAGATACATGCCCGGGCTAAATTCACATATCATGTCTATTGATGGCCTTTATGCAGCTACACCACCCTGCTTAAGCACACCAAGATTGATGCTTTTATTGCTCCATATGGTAGATCATTTTCACAATAGGACGACCATACAAAACCAGCAGCAAAGGTCCTCATACTCATCCCAAAGATTTGGGGTCAGCTAACCAACAATAGAGGTAGTAACCAAAAGTACAATCCTTAAGAAAATTAAAACCAAGATCCGTAAGACTCATTTTAAAATGCAAAACAAAACAAAACATAACTCACCTAACTTTGTGAACAAGAGCTAAACACATTACCTCAACAAAACCCTAGTGTATGAGCCAAATGTTTTAGAACATTTACTAACCTGACGAAGGCTAAACGAACAGCCGTTCGTGTTCGTGAGATGGAGTTGTAGGGAGGAATAGGGTCCTGTTCGTGTTCGTGTTCGTGCGAGAGATGGAGTTTCACACACAATGATAGAGTGAGAGAGGTAGTCGCAGCGAGGAAGAGAGCGAGAGCGAAAGAGAATGAAAGAGCGTGAGAGAGGGTTTCAGTGAGAGAGAGAGAGGGTTTGATCGGGTTTAAGCGAGAGAGGCAGCATGAGTGAGTGAGAGAGGCAGCGTGAGTGAGTGAGTGAGAGAGTGAGAGAGAGAGCGAACGAGACAGAATGAGAGAGTAAGAACGAGAGCGAGAGCGAGTGAGAAGAGAGAGAGCGAGAGAGAGTTCGAAGAGAAAAGGTTTGGAGTTCTGTTCGAACAGAACAGAGAGTTTTGTTCTGTTTGGTTTAAAGAGAAGAGGGATGTCAAAATAAAATGAATATATTTTGAGGGATGGCACTGCAAATATATGTATAAATTTAAGTTTCGCTGAGATTAAATCGCGGCCGTCTGATGGCGTAATATCGAACGACCCATATAAGTTTGCCAATCCGTTTGCCAAAAAGTTAGCCAGCGAACGCTCCCCATATATATATATAGGGTCCCGTTCAGCACCCTAAGCTTTACCACACACTTTAACAAACGTGTTTTGTCCTACATGGGTTAGAAGTTTTGGAATGGGCTGATTTTTGGTGAGGATGATCTCTATGGTGAGGAGATCATCCTCACCAAAAATCAGCTCACTCCAAAACTTCTAACCCCATCAAAAATGGTTTACAAAAAATAAACGGTCCACGATTTTTCAACGTGTAAACATGGGGCTAAACATTTCGGAATGGACTGATTTTTGGGGAGGATGATATTCTAATCATAGAGATCATCCTCACCAAAAATCAGCCCATTCCAAAACTTCTAACCCATGTAGGACAAAAAACATTTGTTAAAGTGTGTGGTAAAACTCAGGGTGCTGAACATTTCCCATATATATATATATGGGAAATGTTCAGCGTATATATATGGGAAATGTTCAGCACCCTGAGTTTTACCACACACTTTAACAAACGTTTTTTGTCCTACATGGGTTAGAAGTTTTGGAATGGGCTGATTTTTGGTGAGGATGATCTCTATGATATATGGGAAATGTTCAGCACCCTGAGTTTTACCACACACTTTAACAAACGTTTTTTGTCCTACATGGGTTAGAAGTTTTGGAATGGGCTGATTTTTGGTGAGGATGATGATCTCTATGATATATGGGAAATGTTCAGCACCCTGAGTTTTACCACACACTTTAACAAACGTTTTTTGTCCTACATGGGTTAGAAGTTTTGGAATGGGCTGATTTTTGGTGAGGATGATCTCTATGATATATGGGAAATGTTCAGCACCCTGAGTTTTACCACACACTTTAACAAACGTTTTTTGTCCTACATGGGTTAGAAGTTTTGGAATGGGCTGATTTTTGGTGAGGATGATCTCTATGATTAGAATATCATCCTCCCCAAAAATCAGCCCATTCCGAAATGTTTAGCCCCATGTTTACACGTTGAAAAATCGTGGACCGTCCATTTTTTGTAAACCATTTTTGATGGGGTTAGAAGTTTTGGAATGAGCTGATTTTTGGTGAGGATTTACTCCTCACCATAGATATCATCCTCACCAAAAATTAGCCCATTCCAAAACTTCTAACCCATGTAGGACAAAACACGTTTGTTAAAGTGTGTGGTAAAGCTTAGGGTGCTGAACGGGACCCTATATATATATATAACTGTAGATAATTTTTACTTGTACTGTGAGGAAACACATCTATGATCATGTGCACATCCCACGGCAGATTTGTGAGAATCGCAGTAAATACGTTATGTCATTTGCATTTTCCTTATTGAATTATTTTTTCAAACTGAAAAGATTTGAAATGCATTTAATGAATTCACATATTGTTTTTGACTTTAAAAAACACTTTCCTTTACTATGTTATCAAGGAAATTTCCATAACCGCGTCACATCAGAAAACAGGGAGCGGAACCGCGTGACATCTGAAAACTGGGAGTGGTTTTTATTTTCTCACAAACTCTTCAGTACGTGCCACGTCAAATTTGAGAGGGTAGTTTTGTAATTAACAACCAGGGGGGGGGGGGAGCCATGTAAGGATGAGTGGGCCTGGATCCCACACCGAGCTTTTGAATTAATCCTCATTTAAGGTCAATATGCACGTGTTTTTTTTTAATCTTCCCTTGCAGCCTCCATTGACTTCGTTTAAGAAATAAAAATACGATAATTTATTCTCCAATGTTTTGATCAATATTGAAGAGACACGTGTACTTTTTCAACTGATGACATGCCTCCCTTGAAGTCGATTGAAAAATGACTTAAGGCCCTCACCTCCACCCTCCATTCAGCTTTTGGCAGTTTGCATCTGGTAGGGACCTCTCTTAATCAATGTTTTAAAAATCAGACCAGTGATCAAATCAATTCATATTTACTATGTATTAATGGATATTTTATAATAAAAAAATACAATCAAGAGAAATAAATAATAATAATAATAATAATAAATGATAATAAATATAATTAAGATTTAAGAATTTTTTTAAAAATAATATAAAATTATAATTTCATTATTATTATTCAGTAAAGAAAAATTAGATTAAAAATTTAATAGAGATCCGGAAAATATATAATGATTTCATCAGAAGGTTTGATATCTCAGCCTTTAATGTATGAAATTTTTGTAAAGTCCCTTCCATGTTTGAGTTTTACATTAAAAACCTATAAAATAAGCAACTTTATGGATTTTTTTCATTATATCTCCAATACATTATTTTAAAAAGTTTTCGACAGAAATTTAATTTAAGAAGGATGACGAATCTGCACATTATTCAAGTAAAAAAGCAGTATTTGACTTCTTATTCAAGGAGTTCTCCATCAAATTTAAGAATGGGCAGGTCATAAAATTGGTCATTTTTAACGGTTGGACCATTAATTCAAATGAACTGACTGCTCTTACGCAACTTCTGGTTGGACCGTTGGTCCGGTCCGGTCCAATTTTTAAAGTACTGGTCCTAACATCTATGTTTGTAGTGAAAACATTTTGTTCCTCTTATGAGCATTATTGGTCAATCATTGTTAACTGTGACGAGTCCAATGTCTGCACAGAAATAAATCAATACTATTGATCAATTTAGCTCCCACTGACCAAAATTTCTAACAAGGGAAAATTTTGTAAATTAAGGATGCCATTCAATACACGTGGGTTCCTTTGATGGGTTGATCCGGCATTTCTATAAGTTATGTGAGCAAAAGAAAATCTCAAAAACAGGATTGAATGTAACGGGTAGATTTTTTTTTTTTGGCTCTTAATCTCACAAGATCAAAGACCGACCAATCACATGAGCCTGTATTTATTGAAGGCACCCCTAATTTAAAAAACTACCCTCGTTAGGCTTCATGTGTCACACAATGGACATATAGATCACCAAATTTTAACAACTTTCAAATTAAAAATTTTAATTTTAAATTTGGGAGGTTGGTGGTGCTAAATTTAAAATTGTCACAGCAACTTTTACTAACACACCTCAAGATGTATTCTAATTCTTTGATGATTTACATATGAATTAGGGTGGCATTAGCAAAAGTTTGTGTGGCAATAGAATCTCTCTTTTAAAAACCTTGAATTTTTTGTGACAATTGATGGTAAGATTTTAAAATTCAAAGTTAGGGAGGAAGGCTTTCCGTGAAATCAGCATTTAATGCCTCATTGTATTTTCAAATTATATCTACTTTTATCTTCTTTTTTATTTTTAAGATTAAAGGGGGGCTAGGCAGACCCCCAATCAGAAAGAAACAATTACATCCTTACCTACACTTGCCCATTGGCATCTTTACATAAAATTTCTTTAAGCTCTCTTGTAAGGTCCAATGGGTCAAACATGAAACTACCACGAGAAGTGAGGTAAGAGACCAGAAAGTCTGTAGCTTGTATGCTTTCCTTGTAGCAAAAGGAGAAGTCAATGTTGGTAAAGTGTGGCACAACTATCTTAATAGCCTTGAGGGTTTTTTCTTCAGTGCATGGCACTCTAATCTCCCCATTGATGTTGTCTACTGCCCCTTTCGAGCCTACTCTAACCACAATGTCTTATGTTAAAGCTCAATGCCATATTCAGGTCTTTTAGAATAGCTTGTAACTCGTGGTTGAGGATCGATTTTCCTCTAGTGTTAACAGCAAGAGCCCCACCATCTCTCCATTCCTACTCCTAATGATTGCACCTTCTCCCCCATCATTACCTCTGAGAGAACCATCTGTATTCAGCACATGACTTCCTTCTGAAGGCTTGGCCCACAAGCATTTCATTGGGATTCTATGAGTAAATTGAGGGTAGAGCTCACAGGAGTTCATGAAGGCTCTAGTAGAGGGTGAGTCTTCAGTGCAACCCCCCAAACTTTGAACTTTGAAGTGGACATCTCGAGCTATCATACACTCCAAAAGTTTTAAAAGTAGGTATCTATCCTGAAATAGCCATCTACATATTTCCAGCCATAGGCAGTCGACGAAGGCATTGAAAACCAGTTTCTTTACCAGGGCGCTCAAAGATTTCCTTTTAGCATTATTGCATACTAATTCTACCTCCCTGATCCCTTCCTTGTTCGAGCTATGAAAGTTGGATCTTCTTAAACATTTCTGCCATAGATTGAAGTCAAAATCACATCCAAGGAATAGTTGGTCTTTATTCTCATTAGCATTCCTACAGAAGTAGAAACTGAATATTTGAATTAGACCCCTAGTCTTTAGCTTATCATGTGCCTTCAATGATTAGGGTCTAGAAAGAGGTTTCTAGAGCCTTTATTGCACAAGTTTTACAGACAAATTGCATACTAAATCTCTTCATTGAGCATAATGAATTGCTAGTCTGTAATTCTCATAGATTTCTATTTAATAATGTGTTTTGGAATTAATTGTGTTTAATTTCGAGTAGTAAGAAAGATCGTAAATTTTTGTGAATAATTCAAAAGATTTGAAGTAGTCATTGCAATCAAGGAACCGGGATCAGTTAATTGACCAAGACCCAAGTTATGTAGGCCCAGGCTGACCGTGTCGCCTAGTTTGACTAAGGTGGCGCAATCAAAGTAGAGAGTTTTACCTCAAAATTCGTGTTGAAGGTTGTTGGCTGAAAGACATTAGTAATGAACTAGGTTTTACAATTTTTATGTTCATAGAATGTTTTTGAAACACTAATTCCCACAAGAAATCATAATCTAATCTCTCTATAAATAGAAGACCAGACCAAGCGTTAAGTCATCTAGAGACTTAAAAAAATTATAGCTTTTATTTCCTGTTTTTCTTAATTTTTAAAGAAGTTATAATCGAAAAACCCTTCCCAATTTCAAGTCAAGAAGCAATAAAAATTTCTCTTCCTCTCATCACTTTTCTCTCTTCTTACATGATGTCCATTTTATTTTAGTTTATTATTCTTGCAATGATCATCGGCTAATTTCTCTGTTAGATCAGTTGAGGAAGCTAAAGCAAGACTTTATCAGGGTTTTTATTATTCTCATAAGTGCTTTATAATTTTATTGTGATAGTTGTTAGATAATTATTATTGGGTTAAATATTATTTGTTTCTCAAAGTTTTGATGATTTATTCTTTGATAAGTTCAAGATAAACCATGCTTCACAGAGAACAATTAATACTCGTCTAATAATCTTTGTTTAATTTATCACATATTTTCAATCTCTTTTCTGAAATAAATATTTAATTTTCTGATCCACAAGCATTATCTTTTTTTAGTGGATCGAGATAAATAGAGAATCAAAAATCATTGATAAAACTTGTGAGGGTGGATCCAACTGATCTACACTTCTCTATGTATTTTAAACATTTTTCTTTAGTACTTTATTTTAGATAATCTCATCTTGAAAATTATTTTTAAATTATTTGTTAAACTTGGATTGGATTTAAAGTAAAAGAATTATGGGTTAACGTTGTCTCTAAGGTTCGACCCTTGCTTACGAATGTTCTTTATTTTATTCTTATTTTATCATCATTTACAACTCGAACAAATTAAAGTCGCTGCCAGGGACAATGGTGTAATCCAATATCTTTTATCCAAAAATTCGATTATCAATCAAAATTTTTATTTCAGAAAAATTCAAAAAAAAAAAAAATTTTGTTGAATTCCTAAAGTCAATACAAAGAAAATCTTAAAATTTGAGCCAATTTCATCAGAATTTTTCCGCGGCGCCTTGGTCAATATAAGCACAATGGTAAAATCTCAAGATTTGCACTTCGAATTTTTATAGAATCTTTCTTCAGACTTCTAGATCTCAATGAACACATAATTTTTCTAAAATTTTAACTTTGATTTTTCTTCTATTTTCAGCCGAAGGATTCGACAATGAGCAAGGTGGTTGAAAACTTTTATTCCACCACTTGGACTCGATTCTTTAACAAAGAAACAAGAACCTTCTTTCCTTTAGTTTATGTTTATAATAGGATTTTTTTTAATTTTAATTTATTTTTATAATTTAATTTTAATCCGAGAGAGCTCGAACTGTAATAGAATTAAGGGAGGACAATAGTGGAACGTAATTGTCTTGGCTTCTCGGGTTCGTACACCGAGTTTGGTATCGGTGGTCCGAGTTGACTCAACTCAATCATCACTCGTCTAGAATGGGAGGTAAAACTCAGAACCCCAACGCAACTCTTGTAAATGGGTTTCTGTATTAAATTTAAATGAGTTAACTACACACTTCCGATTGCACAATAATAAAAAGGGCACCCTTACGAGGATGTCACGAACAACATAAGAATTGGATTTCATCACCAATTTTTTGTACTATCAGGTAATTAATTCACACAAGCCAAATTTAATTAAAAACTAATTAGACTCGACCATAGGTCCCATTGAGCTCAATAAGCAAAGCTAGCCTAAGTTGCACCAATTGCACTCCTTGATTGAAGTTAGTGCCTAAGCGTAATCTTGCCCCACTGTACCCTGTTGTACTAAGGGGATAAACTTCGTCTATTCTAGACAAAGAGGTGATTTAAGACTATCTTTGCTCAGTATCGTGCACTACTTCTCATCTAGAGATTAAACTGGCTGATTTCGATTTTAGAAAATTAAGTTAGAGGCTCAAGCTATCCCTTTGAATTATTTAGGAGTTGTCTAGTCTAAATAGGAACCCATTAAGCTCGTGTGAAATTTCTCTCTACTATCTGTGTTCAACATTAGTATATGTTAGGTAAGAGTTCTCAAAAGAATCTGCTTGAACCATTCGATCCCCAAATCATAAGATCTTATCCACTTCAAGTGATTAGAAGAGAATTTGATTCCTCACCTATCTTTCAGCTACCCGAGATGGCTCAACCAATTGACCCATCTCAAATTATCTAAGAAGATCAGCGACCTCTAAATGATTTATTCGTCCCCACTACAACTACTCCTCCTTTATGTATTGTCTTGTTAGCAACCAATGTGGCACAATTCGAAATTCAGACAGCTACTATCAATATGCTCCCTAAGTTTCATGGTTTCGAGAATGAACAACCCTTTAATCATTTGAACAAATTTCTAGCCTTGTGTTAAACCTTTTGAAATGGTCACGTCGATGAGAAAAATGTCAACTTGAGGTTGTTCCTTCTATCTCTAAAAGATCATGTAGTAGCATGGTTGAACTCTATGGCCTCTAACTTGATCACCACTTGGGACGAGTTATCAAAAAAATTCATGGTCAAGTTATTTCCAATGGCAAAAATAGAACAAATCAAAAATGCTATTAGGAACTGAAATTTTTTTCCAAACCTAAGAAATATTTAATGACCCATGTGTAAAATGTATAACCTACGTGTAAAATGCCAACATCATGGGATTGAAAAAGCCCAACTAGTCAATTTTTTATATCGTGGTCTTACTATAGCCCAACATATCCTCTTGGAGTCTATGCACAAAGAAAAATTCAAGAATCAGACTCCAAATTAAGCTTACGAGTCCATCGTAGAACTTGCTGAAAATGCTCGGAATTATAACACAAATTTAGGAGACTCTGATAAGAGTGACTTTGGGACCAACAAACCAGGCATGTACGAGATCAAAAGTGATCTTAATCTAAAAATCATAATGACTAATTTGGTTAGCATTATGAAAAACTTGAACAAGAAGTTTGATGCTTTCTGCATCAAAACTAACCAAGAAACAGCTCATGTAGTACAAGTCACCTCAGAGATACCTTCAACATGTATCATATGCAAAAAAATTTATCGCTTCAGTGAGAATTGTCCTAATTTACTCGTGACCAGGGCAGAACATGCCAATGCCATTGGGTCATATAGCACTTTTAAGAAACCTACTCCAAATTCATAAGGTCAAACTTACCAGCTTGATAATAGGTTTCACCCCAACTTTTCATATCGTCAGAGTGAACCTATCCAATAGGGTAGTGTTCTTTGGTTTCCAGAAAGGGTATAATAGGCAATCTCAATCCAATATGAACCTCTCTTTGATTTTGTAATCATCTTATCCTTCACATCATATTGCTGATAAAAGGGTGATTGTCGTCGACCCTATGACTAACTATTCTCCCCTAGTTGCACAAACAAATTCTGCATTATAAACAATGATGGCATATATGTTAAAGCAATTGCAACGTACAACCTAAAACCAAGAACAAGCAATTAATAAGCTTGAAGTTCACTTAGGCCAAGTAGCTCTCTTTCTAGGAGAGGGAAATAAAGGGCAATTTCCAAACCAATTCATGCCCAACCCAAGAGGAACTGCTCCAAAAGAACAATATGAAATAACAAGTCAACCAGGTCCTTGTAATGATTTTATACAAACAATCCACACACTATATTCTAATAAATTAGTGGATAACTAAGTGCACATGCCCCATGAGGTTCCAACACAAGGAAAAACTCAAAGTGCACCTTCAATAGAAGAAGAAGACCAACAAAAAGAAACTCCAGCACCTATGGAAAAATAAATTACAATTCCCAAGGCCCTATTTCCACATAAATTAATGTACAATAAAAAAGGAAGCAATTAGAAAGGATTCTTGAAGTCTTCAAGAATGTCCAGATTAATATCCATTTTCTGGATGCAATCCGTTAAATCCCTTCATATGCTAAATTTCTTAAAGATCTCACTACGGTGAAAAAAAAAACCCTATGCCTAGAGAGATTGTGATGACAACTCAATCTTCTTGTCTGATCCAATAGGTATTTGTACCTAAATTCAATTATGCAAGTTGTCCTACAATTTATATGCATAGAAAGGAAACAATTATCAAAAAGTGTGTTAAATCTAGGGGCTAGTGTGAACCTTCTTCCTTTTTCTGTCTACAAATAACTAGATTTGGGAGAACTCAAACCTACGGATATCACTCTGAGCTTAGCAGACATATCGATTAAGGTTCCCAAAAAGATAGTGGAGGATGTAATAATCAAGGTAAAAGACTTATATTTTCTCGCTAATTTGTGGTTTTTGACACTGAACCTGTCATGAACCTAGATAATCATGTTCTAGTCATCTTGGACCGATCGTTCTTAGTCTCATTTGACGCTGTTATCAGATGTCAGAACGGGATTATAATCATAGCCTTTGGAGACATGAAAGTAAAATTGAATGTTTTTCACAAAAAGTTCCAATCCACTGACATGGATGATATGGAATAGGTTAATATGATTGATATGTTGGTTAGTAGCACATTGAAGGAAACGGAGAACATAGACCTACTAAAAGAATACTTATATCAATTTGGCCTCGATTTCGATGAAGAACAGTCCATTAGGGAGGTAAATGCCTTCCTAAAATCAGTCCCTAAAATGAATTTTTCAAATTGGCAACCTAATTATGATCGGATTTAGTACTGGAAATAAATATTTAGATTTGTTTATTGTTAATTTACAGTATTTCTGAAGCCTTAGGGAGTCCAAGCACAGCTGGATTTTGGTGCTAGAATGGGTTTATAAATGAAGCAATTCTGAGGGAATGATAAACGTTCAATAATTTGTTCTTTAACCAGGATGAAAGATCCCATTAAAGCGGCTAATTCATGCATATTGTATGTACAACTGGTGGCACATATATTAGTCATCTTCCAGTGAAGTTTATGAACAAAACAATATAGGAGGGCTCACAAAATAATGGTGAACAAGAACTTGAGCCTAAGAACTTGGTCGGGCTTATATTCTAAAGCCCAAAAACCTGGGCTAACTTTGAGGCCTAAAAGGCTACATGTAATTACTTCTTTTCGGTAATTTTCAAGTTGTTCGTACTTGAAGACTATCACGAAAATTCAATCCTACAAGCATTCATAGCCACACGAAGAGACAGGTCAACTTTTTTATGCAACAACAATTAAAAAAAAAACAAAAAATTGATCCGAGACTTTGAAAATGGATAGAACTCCTTAATGTTTAACTATTTTTTATATTCGTTTTGAAATTTTATTAATACTGAAAGCGCCCTCGATCAGCTGGGTGCGCAGATCCACTTTTGACCCTTGAGGTTTGGGAGTCGCCACCTAGTTATTACGATCTATGTACCAAACTGACTCTAAAAAAGGTAAATATTACTAATCTACGAAAGAAAAAATAGTCCGGGGATCACGTTACGGGGTTGGAAGGTGTTAGGCACTAACCCCGTCCGGCAAACGTCGGTCTCTACTAATTTCAAAATAACCTACATCGTTAAAAAACCTAAGTAATAATAAAAAAAGTTGAGAAATCTATACTTTTCCGAAGACAATGTTCTCGTTCCCTCAGATCTGACAGAGTAACTCCTTGTACAGAATTCCTTGCTTCGGTCTGTCTTCGGATCTAATTTCTAATCTCCGAGACGAGGTATCCCTTCCTTAGATCTGGATTCTTCGGATTTGTTTATGAATTTGGAGGTAATTTTGAAGGGCTTTTAGGTGTTTTTTAGGCTAAAATCGAAGTATGAGTGTTAGGTAAGGAGTTGGGACTTCAAAACTAGGGTTTATAGGAGGCTAGGGAGACTTTTTAACCTACTTCTCTTGGGGTTTATGATTTGATACGAAAATAGGGTGTGAGGACCCCTATTTAAAGATTTTTTTAAGAGTTGATTTACTTAGAATTAGTATTTAATTAGAATTCTTTTAGTTAGAGTTGTATTTTAGTTAGAATTGTTTTAGGTAGAGTTGTATTTTAATTATAATTGTTTTAGGTAGAGTTATATTTTAGTTAGAACTCTATTAAATGGAGTTATTATTTAATTAGAACTCTATTAGAATTTTGACATTTGGTCTTATTTGATTGACTTTAATACCTTGACTTTAGTCTTACTTGATTGACTTTAAGATTTTGACTTTAGTCTTGCTTAATTGACTTTAATTTTGAATTTAGTCTTACTTGATTGACTTTAATACCTTGAATTTAGTATTGCTTGATTGACTTTAATTTTTTGGAGGACCCCCCTCTATTATATCTTTAATTCTTTGGACCCCCAAATGGAGGGGTCCTTAAAGAAATATCTTGCGAACCCTCAACAATTTTGCCTAAGAGCCTGATTGATCGATTTTTTTAGTTCAAAATTTTAAATTAATTTCATTAATGTTTCACTTTAATTATTTAATATTTTATTTATTAATTTCGAAAACTTTAATTATAAAAATTGTGAAATTATTGTTTTGCCCCCGGAGAGGACTTTTCGCGTTTTAAGTCGATTTTTTATGTTCTAGGATGTTTTAGAAACAAGTTTTTATAAGGAATTCAATGGGAATGTTTTTTTTATCATTTATGAAATTTTGTGTGTGAAATGATCGTGAACTTTATGAGGGGCATTTTCGTAATTTTGTCGAATTTTGTGAAAATTAGCGAAATGATTTATTTGATTTCGATTTGTTATTTTATGTGTTTGAATGGATTTTCATAAGCGTAACGTAGGTTCTAAGGATATTTTAAGGTTAGGGGTATTTTGATAATTTGGTCATTTTTAGTGATTTTTATCGTAAAACTTCTTTTTGTCTGAAAAATGATGATTTCTAAGCTTTTGGGGTTATATTTTCCTAGGGTAGCGTGGTTTCTACAGTTTTATCAGTTCGAGATACCTCATCCGGATTTCTGAAACATTTCTGGTAATAAAATAAAGCAATGGAAATAACATCCATCATTGGGAATCATTGCGATCGGGTTGACGAGTTGATTAATCAAGTGAGTGCAAAAATGGGGTGTCTACAAATACGCCCTAAGAAATTGGCGACATTAAATTTACCATATGTAGTTCTTCTATTTTGGATGTGCAGGAATCACAATTCACAAACCTAATATGTATTTTATTTTTAAATTGAAAATTTGAAAGAAGACAATTCTAGGCTGTCGTAAAAATAAAAATTTTATACCAGAAAATCAGATTTTCTGACAGCTTGGGCTGCCATTTTTTCTGACACATTGTCAGTCACTTTAAAAACAATTATATTTTTAATGACGACATTTACAACTTCAGCAACTGTCATTTTGAGGGAAAGCAATGGCCCAAAGCCATCATTTTGCTTGCGTTTTGATGTAGTGTTCCCCGATTGGTAACTTTAGACTATGTTTCAGGCAGACATGAGTGTCGAGCTGCCCAGTCAGCTAGCAGGGTGCAAGGGCAGCCCCCCATGCTGGGGGTGTGGTGGCAACTGTGGCGCCCCGCCGAACGCTAACACAAATCCCCATGTCAGATCTCGAGAAACTAGGTGGCACCTCGAAATTTCGACATGGTCTCATCTGTTTATGTTAGCATTCCAAGGCGTTCAACCTGCACCTGATAAACGACATACAATCCTGCATACATATACAAATTATAATACTAGCGGAAGCTTATATACGTCTAATAACGTACGAAAGATCAGAGTGCGGAAGAATAACCAGAATACAGGATTACACAAAATTTCTCACTCTAACATAAGTCCTATCGCTCAGAACAAAATCTATAATATTTTTTTTGGACAAATCGACACTAGTAGGGGTAATAACCCCAATACTCACCAAGTGACGAACTCTGGCTGTCTATCTGACCAACCAGATGATCCTCATTCGTACTCTATACTTGTCTCGCCAAGCTCTCAATCTGAAACTAAAAAATAGAGAATGAAAGGGTGAGTAACAATGGTTACCCAGTAGGGAAACAAACAATTTCTGCCAATAACCCCTCCTAGCATGAACGAATAAGCATACTGAATCTTTTTAAAATAATCAAAGTTTTACAGAAGAAACTACGATTAACTGGTACATATAGCCAGGGATGAACAACTAAACATTTTAAAACTCACATTACATCGATCAGCAGTACTCACTATAATCTTATCTTTTTATACAAATTTAATTGATCAAATGGAAATAATAAACATGGATTTCATTTTATATATCAAAATAAACAACAGATACATAATACACAATGGTGGAGTATTGGAATTAGAGAGTTGGGATTCACGACTGGATCGCTCCCAGTCGGGACATGATGTTACAATTCTTCTTTGGTTTTTAGTTCCTGATTTTGTGGCTGGTCGTTGTTTACCTCGCTTGGTTGACCATTTATCCGGCTCAGGCTGGCCGTTTGACGTGACCGTAAGCAATGGGTCTCTTTTCGATGTGTCAGAACGTTCGACTACTATAGATTGTTAGTGATCACTGACTAATCATCTTCGTCTATGCCTATCAGGCGTACATGTGATTCCCAAATATACAAACCATTCGTATACGACCACCTTTACATTACAAGTTCACTGGTAAAGATAGAGAGGAATAAACCTGGATTCCAGTTGTGACTCCACTCTCATACGCGTCCCATACCACGTATGAGTTTGGTGGTCCCTACCGTACATCCCAAGATAGTACACCACTCCGGATGATATGACGCACTATCCCTTCAGGCATTCACAAACTCTTTAACAGCTCACAAAATAGGTACATATATATATTATTTTCATTTGAAAACAAAAGAGAAATTAACAATACAAGGTTGAGAATAGATATCCAGTTTCCTACCATTCAAGTGTGGCCACCCGACCTAAAATAAATAACATAACGGAGCGCCTCGCACTAACAGAAATTTAAATAAACATGCAACCAACAATATTATCCCTGGATATCTGTTCACCAACCTGCACACAACACAACAACGTAAAATGCAGACATCACCCCTCGGGTGTGACTCTGACATTTTACCGTTTCATACCCTTTTTTCCCTTTTTTCGATTTTTACAATTTTCAATCTCTTCAATAAAACATCCATTTTCTGATATTCATCAACTCAATATGAGTTCATTGAATATTAAATCACATTTTCCAACTAACGAATTTATTTTTATCCATAATATTGAAAAAGAAAACAAATTTTATATCAAAACGGGGTCCGAGCAGTGCACAAGACCCAATTGATGGAAATAACCCGTTAAAATATGCTACCTACGTATGATTTGTTAAAAAATACAATTAAACACATCAAACATGTATTTTCTAGCGTGAATTTTGAAATAACGAAAGAATTCTATATTTTGGAAATACATCAAAAATTTTCAGATAAAATCCTAAATGCAATTTTCACAATCTATGATTACTAATAGAAATTGAGAGTTCCTTACAATCAGTAGGCGACGGAATTGAAGCACGTGCGCGGAAATCGAGGCGAACGGCACGGAAATCGAGATAGACCGAACTTCGAAGCGACTGATTTTCTAAACCGGTCCGGTGGTTTTGAAGATCTTGATGTGCTCGTCTCTTCTTCCTTCTACGATGAAAGACGGTTTGACCCCGAAATTGATGAAAATCGAGGTTGAAGTTACGAAATCTCCGTATAAAAATACGGCTGATTTTTGACTATACGGGGTGAAAAAGGCGAGAAAACGAAAGGAATTTGGTTGGGTTATGTAGAGAATGAGGCTGCGGACGTTTCTCCCTTCTGCGTCGGAAGACGGTTTGACCCCGAAACGGACGAAATCCGAGGTCAAAGTTTCGAAATTTTCGTATCCAAATACGGCTGATTTTTGACGATATCGGGTGAAATAAAAAGTGAAACGAAGAAAGGTTGGGTGGGTTTTGTAGATGTCGAAGCTGCGGACATTTCTCCCTTCTGCGTCGGTCGTCGACGGCGAGCCGTTTGTGAGAGATCTGAGATTGAAGATCGAAGAGAAAAAAAAATTCATTTTTTTTTTATATGTCTCGGCCGTATGGACGCGTCGGGGATGATGACATATAAAAAAAAATTAAAATTATTATTTAAATAAAATGTGGGACGAATTCGATATTTTGTCAATTGTTT
Organism: Akebia trifoliata; assembly: GCF_017979445.1. Lineage (NCBI taxonomy): Eukaryota > Viridiplantae > Streptophyta > Magnoliopsida > Ranunculales > Lardizabalaceae > Akebia > Akebia trifoliata. Next base: position 13,803,860 of record NC_141382.1, on the reverse strand, counting down.
TGATCGATGATAACTTGATCATCCGGACTCCAAAACTGACAAATGAATACTCTATTTCACCTAATTTTTCGTTCCGGATCTAATGGTATAGTCAATTTCTACAAATTATGTCTTCATAAAAATTTTACATTTTTAGCCTAATGTGACCCTTAAACTTGATGTCGTTTTCGTTTTTGGCGATAATTCGACTTCCTGATCTCTAAAAATGACAAATAAATAGTCTATGTTGAATAATTTTTCGTTATGAACCCAATGGTATGATCGAATTTTAAAAATTATTCCTCTAACAAAAAGTCACTGTTTTAGTCTGGTCCGACCCGATAATCGAGGATTTTGTAACTTTTATATTCGGACTCGCATTTGAGCGTGCTTACAGGCTAAACTATGTTTTTCGATCATTTTGAATTTAATGGTGATGTTAGATTCCATTAAAAATGATCAAAACAAGGTACCACAGTTTTACCCTAAGTCCCACTTTCAAGATTTTCTTAAAATTCCACTATTTATTTTTTCTCGAGATACGAATTAAAAATTTGGGGTGTTACAGCAACACACTCAGGACAAAATATAATGGACGGTTTTCTATTTGAGGTCTTTGTCAATTTTACCCCTAGGAGTGATACATACATGGGAAGCGTTGGGAAGCCTTAAATATAGTCAAACATTTTTAAAATAGAGGTTAGAAATTTTAGAATGGACTAATTTTTTGTACGAATGATCTTTATGGTGAAGAGATCATCCTCTCAAGAAATCTGTTCATTCTGAAACTTCAAACCCTAATTTACAAGTTGAAGAATCGTGGACCGTCCTATTTTTGTAAATCATTTTTGATAGGGTTAGAAGTTTCGGAACGAGCTGAGATTTGATGAGGATGATCTCCTCATCATAATGACCATCCTCACAAAAAAATCAGCCCATTCCGAAACTTCTAACCCGTACATTGAAAAAATGTTGGACTCTTTCTAGGGCCTCCAAACGCCACCCATATATATGTATGTATGTATGTATTTTGTTTTCATGTCGTACTAGAAAAAACAAAAAAACAAAAAAATCCTAACAACATCATTAAAGAGATATAAGAGATAGAAAGATTGTAACTTTGTTCTTCGATTGGTTAATATATTGAAACTCCCACTTTCGCCTATGGACATTGGTCAATTTTGATCGAACCTTGTATATCTTGTGTCTTGTGTGATTGTTTTATGTGTTATTATTGATTTTATATTTCAATCTGTGATTTTGTTCTAACAAAACTTAATAAACTCATATCGAACTAATAGAAACGATAGGTTTTTTATAGAAAAACATATAAATTATATAACATAATCTTTAACCAAAATAAGATATATTTCAATAATGGAATCTTCACTATAACATGATCTGATGTATCACCATATTCATTATGATGCTGAATTAATTGCTTCTACATATGGAGACAATTAATCAACTAAGCTAGTCACAACTCTATACTACATATGAGCAAACCAAATCTAGATACTAATATGGCTTCACGACACATTATCGGGTGGCTTGATTTTTCCATTTAATGATCTGATTGAAAAGAACGTAGCAAGGGATATGAATCAAAGCGAAGACAAAATACCTGTAAGAACAATACCCATATATTATCAATCAAAAAAAGAGTACCCATCTATCATTAATCATAAGATAACTAATGAATTAAGGGCAAAGAGTCCAATATTTTACCAAGCAGGTGCAGCTGGTGTTGAGAGATCAAGGAAAGGGTAAGGCCACCTAAGATAAGAGAAACATAAACCAAGAAAATTAATGAATAGTAGAAAACACACATACACAAAAATAAAATTAAAAAGAAAATGGAAAGAAAAACTTTATTTAAGGAATATACCATGAATGCAAAAAAAAAAAAAAAAATCAATAAAAGAGTAGACTATGCTTACTCCGTAACGCCACAAGCATGAATAAACCATTGGAAAATGAGGTATGTACAGCTCCAGAGCACAAAATACCCCATTCGGAACCATGGGAAAGGCTGCAAGGAAACAAAAATAATAATAATAATAATGGTATTTCAAGTTTTAATCTCTCTTTGTACGTATGTGTGTGTTTGAAAAAAGAATATTGAATCATAGTTTTAAAACTCCTCAATTCGACTCAAAACTCATCCAAGTAAACTTGAGTCAATTGGATTTGGATGACCTATTTCAAAAACTTGAAGGAACCGACTTGTCGAGCCTACTCAAAAAATTTGCTGAATCAACTCATTAAGTTGGTCAAGTCAAGTCGAAAATGTAGTGAATTGAGTATGAAACTCAACTAAAATTTTCGACTTTGAAAAATATTTTATTTTGGAGGATAGTACTTTGACAAAACCATGGTCTATGGAGTAGGCAAAGCCTAGATACGGGCTCAGTCCACTGTCTTCAGGGATACCTCCCGGATATCAAAAAAAAAAAAAATATATATATATATATATATATATATATATATATATATATATATCTTTTATTTATTTTAAATTATTAAGATCTATTTTTAAATATTTACAAATTAATTAATTTTTATTTGACTCATCCAATCCAATTCTTTAGTTTTCAACTTGACTTGACTTACTCTAGATATTAAGGTCTAATTTTTCGAGTTTCAAAACTATGGAATGAATACTTTGCATTAATTTGGAGGCATAAAACATATATTTAGAATTTTGAAAATCTAAATGAAGACCACCCCAATTTGATATCCTTAAAATATAAAATTTTACTTCTCTGTTGCTTTACATTTCATGTTGATCATCATGAAAAGTCAAGACTCAAGAGCCAACCTTGACATTCAAATTCTGTCCAACACTAAGGATGCATTTATAATTATCTTAATTATAGAGGGGGAAAGACAGAAAAGCATAGAAAGAGAGGAAAATTAAGGGCTCCTAGACCACCAGTCCGGCTTTGAAGCCAACAGAGCGACTTCAAAATTTTGAAGAAACCCTCCTCGTTACAAGACATGTGGTGTTTTGAATTTATTTCACATCCTAACATTTTCATCAAAATTTAGAATACCCCCTTAAAATAACACATGTGATCCAATGGAGAGGGTTTCTTCAAAATTTGAAATGGCCTGCCCGCTTCAAAGTTATTTTTCCCCAACCCCCCATGATGTTCCTATAATGGGCATGATGCTCAAAAAGCACAAAACAAAGTAATCTATTTTACACTGCTTTCATACTTACAAGGTTGTTTACGGCAGTATCAAGTAGAAGAACCACAGCATTGACAGAATGAGTGAGCACCATTATCTGCAACCAAAGATTGCATTATATTAGTCGGTCAATCAGAGCTTTAATTAACAATAAAATAAAATATCATATTTAAAACCATAGAAATACTTGCAAGTATGCATTGTTCAAAGTTTTGTTTCGTTTCTAAATGTTTTCTTAGAATATTTCAATTTCGTTCTAGATCATTAATTGACATCTAAAAATTTGGAATATTTTGGAAATTTTCCAAATATATTGGAATATTTTGATCGACGTGACCAAAACATTTGCATTAGAATGAAATCTTAAACCTCGATTGCAAGTTATAATTGTTGTTAGGACTTAGAAGTGAAATATATAACTCAATGAGCTCATAATTGAAAATTTATTAAGAAGGAACAGATCACTCACAGGGTTCAATTTGACTTTCGTAAATGGAAGTAAAATACACCAAAATGTAAAGTCTGTGAGCGTCACAGCACCTGCACAGGTCTACAAGAAAGCAAAAAAAATAAAATAAAGTTACAACATTTCTAAACTTTGAATGAAAATTATTTATAAAAGAAATATCAAATAGAAATCTTAGAAAAATTAGCAAACCTGATAAAGAACTTGCATCAGATATCCCCAAAAACCAGCTTTTTGGTCATTATGCAATTCCAATATTTCACTTGCACTTGTTCCAATTTCTTTCGAATGCACCCAACATCCATGGGCTGATATAATTGTGCCAAGCTAAATACAACAAGTAATGGTCAGGAAGATCAAAAGCAATATCACACGTTTAAACTTCCATTCTTAACGTTTTCTAAGGAGTAATATTTTTTTTTAAATTTTGAAAATTACATGTGGATGTTTCATTTTTATATATTTTTTTTTCCTTTTTAGCTAATCTGGTTGCAACTTAGTCCTTAGCCCTGTATGCAAAAATATTAATCTGGTATTTCATAAAATCCCAATTAAAGTCTCTGATCGACCAATTATAACACTGCATGTATTGCGGGCATCCTTAATATGGGTATTTTTGTAAATTAAAGATGCCCTCAATACACACAGTATACTACGATCGATCAAATCTGAATTATAAAATGTATATAAACTTCTAAAAATTACAAAATCAGGTATGAAAAAATAATTTAAAAAAAAAAAAAAGGTATATGCCTATTTGGTAAATAATATTTTTTATGAAAACTGGTAAAGAGGGGGAAATTAATTAATTCACTGCTTTTCTTTTGTCATAGAATCCCAATTAAGTCTTATATCTACCAATTATAATTATTGAGGGCATCCCTAATATGAGTATTTTTGTAATTAAATATGCCCTCAATCATGATTTTTAAACTCGTTCGAGACCGAAACGTATCGCTTGAGTTAACTCGGTATCAGAGCTGAACGAGACCAACTCACAAAGTCATTTTTTGACCAAGATTTACAAGTCACAGTTCAATTTATTGATTTGTCTCACGAGACGTCTCAAACGTATCGGAAAACTCATCCTAGACGACTCGGTATCGGAGCTGAACGAGACGAAATGAATACCGAATTTAAAAACCATGCCCTCAATATACATAGTGTACTACAATTGATCAAATTCAAATTCTGTGAAATCTTTAATTGACTTTTCTGTAAAATTTCTCTGGTCCCTCTCTATTAAAATAGAGGTTTTTTATACTTTTTTTTTTCTCTACATAAATAACCATTGTGCGAAATATCATTTGTTTCTAAATTGAAGAGATTATAAAATGTATATGAACTTCTAAAAATTACAAAATCAGGTATGAAAAAATAATTATAAAAAAAAAAAAAAGTATATGCCTATTTTGTAAATAATATTTTTTATGAAAACTGGTAAAGAGGGCAAAATGAATTATTCACTGCTTTTTTTATTATATAGCGACGAAATCCAATTATGATCTATCCAGTTGGAACAGTGAAGCAGTTAAATCATTCTAGAGTTATTTCAGTAGTTTTTGCATAAATTTTTGTGACCAATTTGGTTTCAGTTCAAAAAAGCAATGAATTCACCAAATTTAAACAAAAAAAACAGCGAATTTGCCGCATGACTGATTTTCCTAAGAAAAATTAATTTCTTAAAACAGGTATATATTCATTTTTTTTTTATTATATAAAAAACATACCAATTTTGTAATTTTTACAAAATTCACACCCACCTTTGTACACCCTATAAAGTGTATCCAAGCAAGAACATTATACAAAATATGGCAAAAACAGCAATATTTAATCTTAACATGAGAATGAGGGCATGAGCAAAACATACCACAAAGTAGACCGTGACCAATGTGAAGGTCCACCTACAGATTAGATACCATTAGAGTTTAGACACCATTTGTTGCAAATTCAAAATGAATTTAGATATTCTTTAGTAAAAGAAATTTCTTAATAATTAGGATTCCTAACATCATCATCATCAAAACGAGTAAGAGAAGAAAGGAGATTGAACTCCCAAATTTAATTAAATTTGGAATGATTTTGATGATTTTGATTAATATATTAACTAAAATAATTGGTTCAATAATTTTTGCAAAATATTACACCATTTTAGTAAAACATGTATGAAAATTTTGTTTATAAATTAATCATAGATACGTATTCAATGAAATATTCTACAGCTAATCGAGTAAGAGAAGAAAGGAGATTGAACATACTCAGTATAGAATCTGAGAACGGTTATCTTAAAGAACCATACATCACACACCAGGATCACAATCATGAGGACGGCACAGAACAGTCGTAGAACCAGGAGCCACCAAGGCTTCATGATCCCTGCCCAACAACTAGTCCATAGCTGACTTGAGCTTACATAACCATCACACTTATGATCCAACAAGCTCTTGTTCATGTTGTTGGTATCATCATTGCATTCTCCACGGCCTTCTTTCCGCAAGAGCACCGATAAGGAGATGTAGATAGCAATGTCAACAATGGCGAACACAATGAAGTCGAACCAATAGATCACTAGTGCCATTTTCACACCTTTTTGAATCTCAATTTTTCACTAAAATATAATGTGATGATCAAGCCTTATCATCTGGTGGCCTTATATATATATATAGACAGCTAAACCAATTTTATTTTTATTTTTTATAACTTTTTCTTGTTTGTTGACCCTTATTTTTGGTGCATTGAATCATGTTTAAAATCTGTGTCATTTGTTATGTATTTTATTGAATTATTTTATCAACTGAAAAGGTTTGAAATGCATTTAATGAATTCACATATGTTATCAGGGAAAATTCCATAACCGCGTGACATCCCAAAATAGGGAGTGGTTTTTTTTTTTTTCATAGCTTTCGAATTAAGAAAATGTTGGAATGACACCAAAGGAGACACAAAGGTGACACAAATGATGTGGTGGCATGCAAATAACCATAGATGTTTTTTATGCAAATCTCATGGAAAAGTATTTACATTTCTTTGCGCGCCATCACATCATTATGTCACCTTTATGTCTCTGTCACCCCAGCATGACTCTTAATTTGTATTAATCAACATTTTTGGTTAATATGTACGTGTTTTTTTTAAGTCTTAGGTCATTTTTCTTTAGTCTGGAAAAATCAAGGCTAATGAATGTATGTTGTCAATTTGAAAAATATAGGAGTATCTCTAATATCCATAAAAAGTGAAGGGTTAAATTATTATAAAAATAAATTCAATTCAAAGAGAGGTCCCTACTAGATGCAAGCGTAAGGATTTCTCTAATGTCGAGAAAAACGTGGGGGCTAATTACCCAAAAGCTGAATGGAGGTTAGAGAAATCCTTATGTTTGCATCTGGTAGGACCTCTCTTTGAATTGAATTTATTTTTATAGTAATTTAGCCTTTCACTTTTTTATGGATATTAGAGATACTCCTATATTTTTCAAATTGACAACATACATTCATTAGCCTTGATTTTTCCGGACTAAAGATAAATGACTTAAGACCCTCAACCTTCAATCACTATTTGATCTCTGCAAACATAAGTAACAAAGTTTGGATTCAGAAATTATTCGTAGGAGATTCAATTACATTAATTCAAATAAATTTGAAAAAATTTCGTAAAACTATCGAAGGTTTTTCTTTTTAGAAATATAAAATAATGTTTTGATTTTTTTTTTTTTTTTTTTTTTTGTGTTTGCAAAATCCATCATCTTCAATTCCACAAAAACCTCTTTTTTATTCTTAAAATTTTTATATTAAATAAAATAAAATTTTGAGATATTAAATCTAAATTTAGATACTCTACAAGTCTTAACCAATGTTTTAAAAATCGGACCAGTGATCGAACCAATTCATATTTACTATGTATTAATGGATATTCTATAAAAACAAATACAATCAATGAGAAATAAATAATAATAATAATAATAATGGATGGTAATAAATATAATTAAGATTTAAGAATTATTTTTTAAATAATATAAAATTTTAATTTTCATTATTATTATTCAATAAAGGATAATTAGATTAAAATTTTAATAGAGATATATCATAAGGTTTGATATCACAGCCTTTAATGTATGAAGTTTTTGTAAAGCCCCTTCCATGTTTGAGTTGTTTAAAAACCTATAAAATAAGCAACTTTATGGATTTTTTTTCATTATATCTCCAATACATTATTCAAGTCAAAAAGCAGTATTTGACTTGTTATTCAAGGAGTTCTCCGTCAAATTTATCATAAAATTGGTCATTTTTAACGGTTGGACCATTAATTCAAATGAACTGACTGTTCTTAAGCAACTTCTGGTTGGACCGTCGGTCCGGTCTGGTGTACTGGTCCTAACATCTATGGTTGTAGTCAAAACATTTTGTTCCTCTCATGAACATTATTGGTCAATCATTGTTAACTGTGACGAGTCCAATGTCTACATAGAAATAAATCAGTACTATTGATCGACTTAGGCCCCCACTAACCAAAATGTCTAAATTTCTGGCTCTGCCCATGCTAACGACGGGAGTTTTGTAAATTAGAGATGCCATTCAATACACATGGGTTCCTTGATGGGTGGATCCCGCATTTTTATAAGTTCTGTGAGCAAAAGAAAATCCCAAAACCAGAATTGAATGTCACAGGTAAATTTTTTTTTTTTTTTTTTTCTCCTAATCTCACACGATCAAAGACCAACCAATCACATGAGCCCCTGTATATTGAAGGCACCCCTAATTTAAAAAGCTACCCTCGTTAGGCTTCATGTGTCATACAATGGACATGCAGATCATCAAATTTTAACAACTTTCAAATTAAAATTTTAAATTTTAAATTTGGGAGGTTGGTGGCGGTAAATTTAAAATGAGAGCTTATATTGCCATACCAACTTTTACTAACACACCTCAAGATGTTTTCTAATTCTTTGATGATTTACATATGAATTGAAGTGGCACTAGCAAAAGTTTGTGTGGCAATATAATCACTCTTTTAAAAACCTTGAATTTTTTGTGACAATGGATGATAAGATTTTAAAATTCTAAGTTACGGAGGAAGGCTTTCTGTAAAATCCCGAATTTTCAATTCATATCTCGAGAAAAAACAAATATTAGAATTTTAAGATAACCTTGAAAGTGGGATTTAGGGGTAAAACTTTATGATGTTTCTGATTATTTTTAATGGAATCTGACCTCATCATTAGATTCAAAATGATCGAAAAACATACTTTAACCTGTAAGCACACTCAAGTGCGAGTCCGAATAAAAAAGTTGCAAATTCTCGATTACCGAGTCGGATCAGGCTAAAGTAGTGACATTTTGTTAGAACAAGAATTTTTAAGATTCGATTACACCATTGGATTCGTAACGAAAAATTATTGAATATGGACTATTTATTTGTCATTTTTGGAGATCAGAATGTCGAATTATCGTCAAAAATGAAAACGACATCAATTTTAGGAGTCATCTCAGGTCAAAAATGTAAATTTTTGTTAGAGAAAGAATTTGTAGAAATTGACTACATCATTAAATTCGGAATGAAAAATTAGGCGAAATAGAGTATTCATTTATCAATTTTGGAGTCCGGATGGTTAAATTATCATCGATCAAAATAATTGACAAAATACCGATTTTGTCCCAAATTTTATATAAATAAAATTTTAATAATTTTTTTTTATCAATTCGTCTTCTCCAACCCGTCCAACAGCCAACAGCCAACGAATAACGAATTTGTAAAAAAAAAAAATTATTTTTTTTTTAAACTTCAAACGTAGATTCCTCGTAAACGGCTCGCCGTCGAAGATCGACGCAGAAGGGAGAAACGTCCGCAGCCTCGACATCTACAAAACCCATCCAAATTCTTTTCATTTTCTCGTCTTTTTCACCCCGTATCATCAAAAATCAACCATACGTATATACGAAAATTTCGAAACTTCGACCTCGGATTACATCCGTTTTGGGATCAAACCGTCCTTCGTCGCAGAAGGGAGAAATGATGACCACATCGAGATCTTCAAAATCGTTAGGCTAGTTTCGAAAATCAGTCACTTCGAAGTTTGGTCCGTCTCAATTTTTATGCTGATCGCCTCGATTTTCGCGCACACGCTTCGATCCTTTTGCCTAGACATAGTAAGGAACTTTTAATTTCTATTAATAATCGTAGATTGTGAAAATTGCATTTAGGATTTTATCAGAAAAATTTTGATGTATTTCCAAAATATAGAATTCTTTTGTTATTTAAAACTTCACACCAGAAATTGCATGTTTGATATGTTTAATTGTATTTTTAACAAATTATACGTGGGTAAAGTATTTTAACAGGTTATTTCATCAATTGGGTCTTGTGCACTGCTCGAACCCCGTTTTGATATAAAATTTATATTTTTTTTCAATATTATTGATAAAAATAAATTCTTCAGTTGGAAAATGTGATTTAATATTCAATGAACTCATATTGTGATGAATATCAGAAAATAGATATTTTATTGAAGAGATTGAAAACTGTAAAAATCGAAAAAAAAGAAAAAAGGTATGAAACGGTAAAATGTCAAAGTCACACCCGAGGGGTGATATCTGCATTTTACGTTGTTGTGTTGTGTGTAGGTTGGTGAACAGATATCCAGGGATAATATTACTGGTTGCATGTTTATTTACTTTCTGTTAACGTGAGGCGCTGTTTACGTTTCCGTTATGTTATTTATTTTAGGCCAGGTGGCCACACTTGCATGGTAGGAAACTGGATATCCATTCTCAACCTTGTATTGTTAATTTCTCTTTTGTTTTCAAATGAAAATAATATATATGTAGCTATTTTGTGAGCTGTTAAAGAGTTTGTGAATGCTTGAAGGGATAGTGCGTCATATCATCCGAAGTGGTGTACTATCCTGGGATGTACGGTAGGGACCACCAAGCTCATACGTGGTATGGGACGCATATGAGAGTGGAGTCACAACTAGAATCCGGGTTTATTCCTCTCTATCTTTACCAATGAACTTGTAATGTAAAGGTGGTCGTATACGAATAGTTTGTATATTTGGGAATCAAATGCACGCCTGATAGGTATAGACGAAGATGATTAGTCAGTGATCACTAACAATCTATAGTAGTCGAACGTTCTGACACATCGAAAAGAGACCCATTGCTTACGGTCATGTCAAACGGCCAGCCTAAGCCGGATAAATAGTCAACCAAGCGTGGTAAGTGCAGCGACCGGCCACAAAATCAGGAACTAAAATTCATAGAAGAATTGTAACATCATGTCCCGACTGAGAACGATCCAGTCGTGAATCCCAACTTTCTAATTTCAATACTCCACCATTGTGTATTATGTATCTGTTGCTTATTTTGATATATAAAATGAAATCCATGTTTAATGTTTCTATTTGATCAATTAGATTTGTATAAAAAGATAATGTTATAGTGAGTAATGATGATCGATGTAATGTGAGTTTTAAAATGTTTAGTTGCTCATCACTGGCTATATGTACCAGTTAATCGTAGTTTCTTCTTTAAAACTTTGCATATTTTAAAATGATTCAGTATGTTTATTCGTTCATGTTAGAAAAGGTTATTGACAGAAATTATTTTCTTCCTTACTGGGTAACCATTATTACTTATCATTTCCTTCTCTATTTTTTTAGTCTCAGATTCAGAGCTTGGCGAGGTAGGTATAGAGTACGAGTGAGGATCATCTGGTGGGTCAGATAGACAACCAGAGTTCGTCACCTGGTGAGTATTTGAATTACACCCCTAGTGGGTCGATTTGTCAAGAAGTATAATAGATTTTGTTATGAGCGTTAGGATTTTTGTTAGAGTGAGAAATATTTGTAAAATCCTGTATTCTAGTTATTCTTCCGCACTCTGATCTTTCGTACGTTATTAGATATATATAGGCTTCCGCTAGTATTATATTTTGTATATATATATATATATATATATATACATGATTGTATATCGTTTATCAGGTGCAGGTTGAATCGCCTTGGAATGCTAACATAAACGAAGGAGACCATGCCGAAATTTTGAGGTGCCACCTAGTACCTTGATATTTGACATGGAGATTTGTGTTAGCGTTTGGCGGGGCACCACACTTTTCGTGAAATCAACATTTAATGCCTCATTGTATTTTCAAATTCTATCTACGTTCTTCTTTTTTTATTTTTAAGATTGATGAAATATATCCAGAAGTTGCCCCGATACCCACGTATCTGTTAGGCTTAGTACATATATAGTTGGGTCCTACACTCAATCAGCTCATCACCCAATATAACAACATCCAACATAAAACCGGACCTACACACGTTACACATTACATTACTCAGAAATCACACTGATTGAGATTATTAACAGACAACACTTCAGTGTGTTGAAACTTGAAATTGTAACAAGTACCAAAAAACCTAGTCCAACTTGACTCCATGATTAACTTCAAAGGTCAAATACAATAATGGCTATGCAATCTATTTTTTAAGGGGACTAATACCATATAACAAGTGAAAAGCCTCCCAGGCTTATCTATTAAGATGGAGATCGTTTCCATTCCAAGAAAAATGTGCTCAAACATAATATTATCAATTCTGGGGGCAATTGAAGTTGATCATTTGATTTGCATTTTTGTATTTTATTAGGTATTAGGTTGTTAAGTTCTTTACCCTATATCCTTTTCAACAGGTACTTTATATGGACATGAATGATTATTATGGAGGAGAATCAACCTCACTTAATCTTATTCAGGTAATTATTAGCATGTCTACATAAATTTATCTTTTGAGAAATACACTATCGTTGTGTTTATTTAACTTATCATTTTTGGTTTAGTTGTTGTTGGTAAGTTATAGTCCAATATAATTGAGACCCATTAAGTATGATTTTTTTTGTGTTTTCTGACATGTGAATTTGTAAATGTCGTTTAATTATTTTTTTTTTCTTCCCTTATTTAAGAGTTCAGACCCCAAACTGTATTAGGCAGACCATCTTTGATGCGATAGCATTGGATTACCAATCTGTTATGGTCATTGTTGATGCCATAGCTGCTGCAACACCTAAAGTACACTTTATTATATGTATTTGTTGCCTTTGTGCTTAATTCAAAGGATTGGAATTTTTTTTTGCACACAATAAAGTCAATTCGGGATTTCACATACTGAAGGTGTTTTTGTTTGTACATTATAACAATGCACTGGGGATTTGATCAGATGAAATATCATCTTAGGGAGATTGTAATGTTCTTTTATCTTGCCCAGACAAGAATGATATGCCATCTTGGACAATAAATGCTTTACACAATAACAAATAATAATAAAAGACCTTATCAATTGATGAATTTGTTTATGATGAGTGAGGTGCAAAGTGTTGTAAAATAGATTGGAAACAACGAGGGGCATTTTAGTCTTTTCATGTTGGTGGTTGGGGTCAAGGGGGCATGTCATCAATTTCAAAACAGAGGAGTATCTCCAATATTCAACAAGACATGAGGGGTGTATAAAATCACTTTTTTTGTTTAAAGTTATCGTAAATAAAGACCTTATTTAAATATATAAAAAAACAATTATGTTATAGCAGCGGCCACTATTAGTTATCGTTATAAGTCTAGTTCTTTTTGGTGTACAACGACAGTTTTGGAATGGTTGGCCATCGGTACTATATATTGCATGAAGCTTTTTGTGACGAGTAACGACGGCCAGGGAAGATGTCGCTATAGCATTTTGCGATGGATTCTTTGATTATAGCAATGATTACGACCATTGATATAACCCTATTTTACTATAGTGATACTTGGTTCTTCCTCAGTACCTACTAACTCAATGTCAAACCCTCCTACTTTGTGATCGATTCCCTTTTGATTAATCAAATCTTCCATTGTTATTTTCAATGAAGTTGCTTCTCGCGATTCCCTTTTGATTAATCAAATCTTCCATTGTTATTTTCAATGAAGTTGCTTCTCGCTTTCAAATTGTCGTTCTTTCTAGACTTTCATCAAATAGATTTATTGAACCTAGGTCCATTATCGTTTTTATTCACAAGGTTGTTACGTTCCCCATAGAAGTTGGTCTGGCTACTTTTATCTCTAGTAACAAAACATCTTATTTGACTTTTCGTTAAATTAACATTTAATGCTTCAAATTCTATCTACTTTTATCTCTAGTCACAAAACATCTAATTCGACTTTTTTTTTTTTTTTTTTTTGTAACCGAGGGAGTATCCCATCAACACTCTCAAGTAAGCGTGACAAACTAATCTCCCTTGGGGGCCCCGCATGACCAACCCCATACGAGTTTTAAGGGGACGAACCCAAACCCATTAAGTGCCACACAAGGTGGTGGGAAGGGAATTCGAAGACAAGACCTTGGGAGCACACCCAGTCTTACCATCAAGTCCAACCCCAGTTGGTAATCTAATTCGACTTTTCAAATTCTATCGAAATCAACATTTAATACCTTTATTGTATTTTCAAATTCTATCGAAATCAACGTTTAATGCCTTTCAAATTCAATCGAAATCAACATTTAATGCCTTCATTGTCTTTTCAAATTCAATTCTATCCACTTTTATCTCTAGTCACAAAACATCTTAGTCGACTTTTCGTGAAATCAGCATTCAATGCCTTCTTATTATTTTTATTATATAATAGGTATATGTATTATTAGGAGTGAGTGTTAATTGGGCCTAATAGCCCACAAACCCAACTCAGCCCGCCTGGACTTGCATTCCAAGTTTCTGATCAACTGAGTCCGCCCTGGGTTAAACAGTATTAACATATTTTATTTATATATTACGAATAGTTGGAAGTATGATTTATCAACCAAAAAAAAAAAAAAATACCCAAAACGAATTATAAAATAAAAAAGTTCACTTTTATCTCTAACCATATTTTATTAGGATGGAGATTGGACCACTTTTTTTTTTTTTTTTTTAACATATCAAATGATTTTGAAAAGTCCATGAACTTTTTCATTATTTTATAAAACCCAAAAAACAAGTAGAGGTGCCCGAGCCTTTCTTGAACAGGTTTGGACTTAATTGACATAGGCCGGATAACGGGCATAGGGCAGGACATTACGCCTAGCCTAACCCCCCACCTCACACACGTATTAATTATTAACTTCCCTTCATGTGTTACGTATTTTAATAATTTATTTTAGAGATTCTATTGCCACACCAACTTTTACTAAAAGCACTCTAATTCATATGACATTAACAAAGAATTAGTTCACATCTTGGGGGTGCTCTTAGAAAAAGTTAGTGTGTAGAAACTCTCTTTAATTTCTCAACATAAAGTGTGTGAAATGAATTTAATTCATTCACATAGTTTTCAACAATATCGATCTCTACCTTTTCTTTTTGTTCCCAAATTAGTGAAAGAAAACTTCGTATTTTGTTGCAAAAAAATACTTGACAGAACATCTAGAGCCTTCTTACTAAATGTCATCCAATATTTTTGGATAATATCTTAATAGACTAGTAAGTACAATTTTTTTGATTGAATGTTTCCTTTTTCTAACAAATATTTTAGGTACCCAAAATTCCTTTCATACATATGAGGAATACTAATGCTCAGGGCCTCATGGAGATGTTAGCATTCTCCAATACTTTTATTTTCCATTAATACACCTATTTATTTTATTTTTTAGTAAAAAATATAGGCGTATAATAAATACTAAGCACATTTTATCTTAAGAATTAAATATCTTATTTACAATAAATGATTTGGCAATCAATGCAAACAAGCATTTATTATGTAAAAGACTGATACACCCCTATATTTTTCACTAAAAGAAAAAATAAATAAGGATATTATTAAAAAATAAAAGTATTGGAAAATGCTAATGTCCTTATAAGGTATTGGACATTATATATATATATATCAAGATTTGTATACATACAAAACTACTCATAAAACTACAATGTGTTTTGTCTTATATGGGCAAAAAGGTTTGGAATGAGCTGATTTTTTGTGAGGATGATCTCTATGGTGAGGAAATCATCCTTGTCAAAAATCAACCCATTCTAAAACTTCTACCCCAATGTTTACAAGTTGAAGAATTCTAGACTGTCCATTTTTTGTAATTAACTTTTGAATGGGGTTAAAAGTTTTGGAATGAGCTGATTTTTTTTCAAGGATAATCCCCTCACCATAGATATTATCCTTACAAAACATCAGCTCATTCTAAATCTTTTTGCCCATATAAGACAAAAACGTTGTAGCTTTATGAGTAGCTTTATGTGTCTACAAATGCTAACCATATATATATAAGGCTAATTTACCAAAACATACAACAAATTTGATTGATTCTCAGAACGGTGCACTATTCAAAGTAATTCCCAAAATAGTAAATCTCTAACATAACTGTAACTTTCCTACCATGATGTCCCAGATTTCGAAATTTTGAATAGTTGTTTATCTCACTCCAATGATTTTCTATCACACTGACTTCATAGATTTCCAACTTCAAGCCTCTAACGAAGAACTATTATTTTTCTACTTCATCAAAAGCAAGACACTTAATTGGTTCAACTCTAGATAGACAGCCCCAAAATCATGAATTAGGAATGGTTAAAATTTCTTCCTAAATTGTTCTCGATTTCAAACCATTCCAAATTAGGCACATGCACACCCTAAAAATACTCCACTTTGGTTTCAAAAACCTTTGAACCTTGTTCACCTCGGTTAACCAATAACCCCTAGGGAAGGAAAATATACATATACACAGGACGGATCATGGGACATATGTAAAAACAATGTAATAATAACAATTTTTCAAAATATGGGTTAGAAGTTTCAGATTGAACTGATTTTTTGTGAGGATGATCTTAATGATGAGAAGATCATCCTCAATCTAAAACTTCTAACCCCATCAAAAGTGATGTAGAATGTGGACCGTCAATTTTTTACCAATAATTTTTAAACCACTATTGATGGACTTAGAAGTTTAAGATTGAGCTGATTTTTTGTGAGGATAATCTTCTCATCATAGAGACCATCCTCACAAAAAATCAGCTCAATCTGAAACTTGTAACCCATATTTTGAATAACCATTATTTTTACATCTGTCCCATGATCCACCCTCATATATATATATATATATATATATATATTATATATATATATATATTATATATATATATATATATATATATATATATTATATATATATTATCTATTACTTTTATTCCTTACTTGACTTTGTCAACCAGTCGAAATGCTACTACAGTACGTTGCAAGATCCCTAATGAAACATACTGAAATTCCTAGGAAATATACATATTCCTCCATCTTGCATTTGATTATGTCATTTGAGGTTAGAGAAGACCATCTAAAGTTTTTGTGGGTCAACTTGCACCCCATCATGAGTGATCACATGACCAAGATATTCGATGTTAATACTTCCAAAATGACATTTGGATCGTTTAGAAAATAACTTGTGTTGTTGTAAAAGTTTAAAGGTGATCAACATGTTGCAAATGTGAGTTCCAATCATTGTTGTAGATAAGGATATCATCAAAGAAAACTAAGATAAATTGTTGGAGATGGTTCCCAAAGAAGTCGCTTCATTAAGCTTTGGAATGTAGATAGTACATAAATGAGACCAAAAGGCATGACGAGGAATTCATAATGTCCTTCATGTGTGCGGAATGTTGTTTTTGAGATATCATCATGATGCATCCAGATTTGGTGATACCCAGATCGTAAATCTAAGTTGGAGAAGAAGCGAGAACCATGAAGCTCATCCAATAATTCGTCCACTAATGAAATTGAGTACTCAATAACCATGAATACTTGGCTTTGATGATGATGTTGTTCAAGGCTCGGTAATCAACGCACATCCTCCATGAACCATTTTTTTTTTTTTGCGAACCAAAAGCACAGGTGAAGAGTATGGATTGGTGCTTGGGTGGATAACTCATGTGTTCTGCATTTCACTTACAATTTTCTCTAGTTCATTCTTCTGAAAATATGGGTACCGGTAAGGTCGAACATTAGTGGGTTTGCTGCCAAGTATGAGCTCAATCCGGTGGTCATATGTGCGAAAAGGGGGCAGAACTATTGGTGCTTCAAATACATCAGAAAAATGATCTAAAATAGTAGTGAGATCAGCAGGTTGAGCTGGTTTTGGATCAGAGTTGTCTATGTTGCAAATTGAACAAGAATGCCATGTCTCTATTTGTCGACAATTCGTTGAAGCATACGATTTCCCATAAGTTCAGGTATGTTGTCTTCATGTAGTCTATGCAACTCATAATCTGTCCCATTTGAATTAAAACATATCCGAAGACAAGCAAAGTCCCATCGAACTTCACCTAATGAGATAAGCCATTGTATGCACAACACCATATCGTAAGCACCAAGTGATAATATTTGACAATCAATCTTGTAATGAAAATTTTCCAATATAGAGGTAGTTGACATACCTTCCCTTGCTTGAAAGTGTCTTCCCATCAACTAATGCAACTTTAAAAGCTTGGTCATGGTAACCGGCCAACCAATCCACCTAGGTAAACCCACATTCATGAAGTTATGGGTGCTACCTAAATCGACCAAAATGCAGATAGGGAGGCGTTAAAAGCTTGGTCATGGTATACCGGCCAACCAATCCACCTAGGTAAACCCACATTCATGAAGTTATGGGTGCTACCTAAATCGACCAAAATGCAGATAGGGAGGCGTTTTAACAAGCCTTGGATACGCATAGTTTGAGGACCAACTACCCCGCAAGTGCATACACTAAAATCTGGTGTGGTTCATCGCCACTAGTCGGTTAGTAATCATCGTCATCTTCATCTGGTTTGAATCCTTGAATAGCTAGTTGACCCCTGTAATGGTGGCCCAAATTGAACTTCTCATCACAATTGTGGCATAGACCTTTCTTCCAACTTTCGTGGAATCCCGCAGGTGTTGGTCTCTTGGGTGGTGGTGTTTTCTTTACGGCTACCTCAGATGAAAGACGAAGAGGTACATTAGCTGGGGAAAAAAATTTGACTTTGAGTTTCTATTAAACGTCTTTGGAACATTCGAACGCCTACCTAAATATCCTTGCATAAGCCAAAGACAAAACATTCAACTAGGAGTGACTCTGACAACCACACATTCTGATTGATAAGTCTCTTGAACCACTCTTGATAATCACAAACACTAGAGGTTAGGCATAATTTTGCAAGTGCTCCTCTAGGATCTTCACTTTCAGGTGGCTCGAATCGTGTACGTAATGCACGTGAAAATTAAGGCCAAGTGATTGTCCCCATAGACTTTTCCATCTATCGGAACCAAGGTATAACATCTCCCTTCAAGTGCATGGATGTTATTAGACCATCTGGTCATCCGATTGATTAAATTGTTGGAATTGTTTGGTGGGATAAACCCACCCATCTGGATCTTTACCATCAAAATGTGGGAAATCAAGAAGAATAGTGGGTGGCTGAAAATGATTATTCCTATGGCCCCCTCAAAGAGATTGAGGATTTTTTTGTTGATCATTTTCCTTTCGTTATGACTACGACTGGTCTGCGTGATCATTTTTTTGTTTTCAAATTCTTCAATTTTGTAGTATTTATGTCCGTAGATGACCGTGTGATTCATTACTTTCCTTGAGAAATCTGATTTCAACTTCTACTTTCTGAAATATGGTCCCATGCCCATTGGTTGTCATTGTCCAAGGACCGCTGCTCTAATAGTTAATATCCTTATCATTGTAATGTTATAAAATAGAAATTAAGGAAAAATAGAGAAATATATGAAGAGAAAAAAGACAATTCAAGGTGGCTGAACCTCCTAAGTTCATAAGGAACACTTTATTATTGAACTTGAGAGCTCTCAATGGAAAATTACAATTTATTTACTTCTCATGCCTACAAATAAGAAAATTAACAAGAGGTAATTTAGCATTTCCAACTCTGAGATTGAGAGAATTATGGATAGATTTAAGGAATAATGGATTGAAGATAAGATCTTTTAAGGATAGGTTTAAGGGATTGGCATAGGATAGGATCAATTAAAGAAGGTTTAAGAAGTATTATTCTGCCTTTAATGGGTAATTGGTATGGTTCAAGGGAAGCTTCATAAGGAAAGTGGGATCTGGTTAGAATATGCATTTAGGAAGTTATGTGGTGTAGGTTGGGTGTACAAGAAAGGGTGTATGGAGGATATGATTTGGTGTGTGGTATGGGTATCAAGGATGGTGGTGCACATCAGATCTCCACAGCAGTAGCCTTAACGCTAGAATTCTTCAACTTAATCCTCCATTGATGAGGTCGATCTCAAGCTCAATCGATTGATTTCTTTAGAGAGAAACTTCAATCGATCAATCCTACGAGCAATACCGACGATCTTACAACCATCCATTGTAAGATCCAAACAGAATTCATTGAAATTCTTGACGAAGTGCCTGTTGTCTTGGAAGGTTTCTTTTTATTTTTCTTCTCTCTTACCACTTCTTCAGAATTGAGTACAATGATATATAGATACGGAGAGGAATTTTAGGGAGCTATTCTAGGCTATACAACATATATAGAAGGTTGACCCTTGAAGTATGGGATTTTACATTACAGCAGATTCCTATAATTTCTCTATTCTAACAGCTCATGCCAACACTCCCCCTCAAGTTGGTGCATAGATATCTCTTATGCCCAACTTGTCAAGTGAGTCGTAGAAGTTCCTTGTGGACACTGCCTTCGTGAGTATATCCGCCAATTGGTCTTCTGATTTGACAAACGGGAATCGAATAATCTTTTCTTCAAGGTTCTGTTTGATAAAATGTCGATCCACCTCAACGTGCTTGGTGCGATCATGTTGGACAGGGTTGTGGGAGATGTCAATGGCTGCCTTGTTATCACAAAACAAGTTCATTTCAGAGCTAGGAGCAAAGCCAATTTCAGCTAGCAACCTTCTAAGCCAAAGAAGTTCACAAAGACCCTTGGCCATTCCTCGAAATTCAGCTTCAGCACTAGATAATGCTACTACTTTTTGCTTCTTGCTTCTCCATGTAACAAGATTGCCTCCAACAAATGTAAAGTAGCCCGATGTGGATTTCCTATCAGAAATATTTCCTGCCCAGTCAGAGTCCGTGTAGCCATCAACATTCAAATGATTATTCTTTGAGAACATAAGCCCTTTTCCAGGAGAGGACTTCAAATAACGAAGAATCCGAATTACAGCGTCCATATGATCTTCACTAGGACAGTGCATGAACTGACTCACTACACT
The DNA here is from genome assembly GCF_017979445.1 of Akebia trifoliata. Taxonomy (NCBI): domain Eukaryota; kingdom Viridiplantae; phylum Streptophyta; class Magnoliopsida; order Ranunculales; family Lardizabalaceae; genus Akebia; species Akebia trifoliata. The sequence continues at coordinate 13,783,009 of NC_141382.1, read as the reverse complement.
TACAGCGTAAGCAATATCTGGGCGAGTATGAGATAAATAGATAAGCTTACCGACTAACCGTTGATACCTCTCCTTGTCCGCTAGCACTTGATCTGTATATTCTCCAAGTTTATGATTTGGAACAATTGGAGTATCAATTGGTTTACACTCCAGTAATCCTACTTCTGACAGCAAGTCTAGTACATATTTTCTTTGAGAAAGAAATATGCCTTGTTTTGACCTAGCTACTTCAATCCCAAGAAAATACTTAAGCCCTCCTAGGTTCTTCATTTCAAATTCGGTTGACAATTGCTCTTGGAGTTTAGAAATTTCTTCTGCATCATCCCCTGTAATAATCATGTCGTCTACATAGACTATTAAAGCTGTCACCTTTCCCAATCGATGTTTTAGGAAGAGTGTATGATCCGAATTGCTTTGTTGAAAACCATATTTTCTCATAGCCGAACTAAACCGACCAAACCATGCCCGAGGTGATTGTTTTAATCCGTACAATGCTCGTTGTAACTTACAAGCAATCTTTGCCTTTGAGAAAGTAGTGTATCCTGGTGGAATGTCCATGTAAACCTCCTCCTCGAGATCACCATGGAGGAAGGCATTTTTTACGTCAAGCTGGTATAATGGCCAATCTAAATTTGCTGCAAGAGATAACAGAACTCTAACAGTATTTAGTTTGGCTACAGGTGAGAAAGTTTCTTGATAATCTATGCCATATGTCTGTGTATACCCCTTTGCCACCAGCCTTGCCTTGTATCGATCGATGGACCCATCTGTTTTGTATTTAATTGAGAAAATCCACTTGCACCCCACTGTCTTCTTTCCTTCAGGTAGTACGACTAATGCCCATGTTTTATTTTTCTGTAGAGCCTCCAATTCTTCCTTTATAGCTTGAGCCCATTTTGGATCTAATAAGGCTTCTTCAACACTATTGGGAATATTACATGAGGAAAGTGTATGTGTAAATGCTCTTAAAGGTTTGGATAACCTTTGAGTAGACACATAATTGGCTATCGGATACTTAGATCGTCTTTCTTCTATGTCCGGAGAGTATCGATTTGGTGGCTTGCCACGATTGTGTCTGAAAGGTAGAACATAATCTGAAGATGTATCCATGGCATTAGTATGCAAAGGTGTGGTAGGTGAGCTTACCTCAGGAATATTCTCAGAAGGAGGGTCGTTGGGGTCAGGTACTGAGGAGTGGGGGGATTCATCTTCAGATTCTGCATTTGCCGATGATAAGGGCTCAGCTCTTGGATACATATCAACTTCTGAAAAGTTTTGAACATTCATTTCAATCATGTCATTTCCATCATTCATATGTGCTGGATTCTCTTCAACATCCAGCCTCATATGTGCTGGATTCTCTTCAACATCCAGCCTTTCATCGCCCAACCAATTCTGCTTTTCATCTCGGAGCTCCCCCTGAAGAGTGGAATTGGATGCCGGTGATGGAAAAAAGGTGTCGGATTCTAGAAAAGTAACATCCATGGTGATGTAGGTACGTTTGGTGGTGGGATCGAAGCACCGATACCCTTTTTTATGTAAGCCATACCCCAAGAATAGGCACCGAACTGCGCATGGATCCAACTTAGTTCGTTGATTCTTATGAAGGTGAACAAAGGCAACACAGCCAAAAATTTGGGGAGGAATCATCAAAACAGCAGGTAATGGGATATGATTAGAAAGAACCTTTAATGGAGTCTGAAATGTTAAGACTTTTGTAGGCATACGGTTAAGTAAATGCACGGCCGTAGCAACAGCATCATTCCAATAGTGACTAGGCACATGTGCCCCGATCAATAAAGTACGTGCAGTTTCTAAGATATGTCGGTTCTTCCTTTCGGCAATACCATTTTGTTGTGGGGTCTGAGAACACGAGGTCTCATGGAGAAGACCATGACTCTGAAAATATGCCTGAAATTGCTGATTAACATATTCTCCTCCATTGTCAGAACGAAGGATCTGAATCTTCGTAGAAAATTGTGTCTGAACCATTATATGAAAGGATTTGAAAACACCAAATACTTCATCTTTGTGTTTCAGTAAGTAAAGCCATGTCATTCGAGTGCAATCATCGACAAAAATCACAAA